>NC_053496.1:52917065-52932065 GCF_905171775.1 Rana temporaria | reverse complement strand
TTGAATATGGTAGACAGATAGATACTCAAATAATATAATACAGAATATATTAAAATGAGATAACGCCATATAGAGATATTGAAATCCGATCTCTAGAAAGATAGATATTGAAACAACATATAATACAATATGAACAGAAATACAGAAGATTGATACTAGATTTGTTACAAATAACTCTAATATTTGTCCAGTCTTACAAATGGTATTATTTTGAGCTGGCTGAACTTCACTATGATAAATATTGAGGAGAAACGTGGGATTTCTTTCTCTGCTGATCCCAGACTTCTCACTACACATCTCCATAACTGACAAGCTCATTGCACTACACGTTGCTATATTCTTGGGCGATGCTTGCCATCACTTTGCACCCAGCTGGGCTGACAGTTATTGGGACAGTTATTAAACCAAGTGACCCGGCCAGTCTACCATCCCTGTGCCCCCTGCAGCCTGCACATCGCCTCCATTCACTAATACAATCACAATCGTATAGATTAGATATATATCATACAAAGGGCTGTAAGCAGCTTTCCCCCAGCCACCAGGGTGCCTCATTTTAATTAATTATCGCAGAGTGTGCTAATGTCCTGTCATCATCACTTAATGAGCACTGCTGATTGCCAGGATGTGTTTTCAGATAACACCCCATCAGATGGAATACAGGGG
Organism: Rana temporaria; assembly: GCF_905171775.1. Lineage (NCBI taxonomy): Eukaryota > Metazoa > Chordata > Amphibia > Anura > Ranidae > Rana > Rana temporaria. The sequence goes on along the minus strand of NC_053496.1, from coordinate 52,931,402 downwards.
GGGGGGGGCATGCATGTACCCCCACATCCATTTCTCAGTCTGTCCCATTCTATCATATTTTATTATAGATATGACCTTTGTAATCAACTAAAGAGATGACTGACAACAATTCCAATAAAATATGTTCTTATTTCATTGTTTTTTTTTCTCCTTTTATGTATTTACAAACTTTAAAACCAAAAGCTTTCATCTTCTACCTTATAAAGATCTTTTGTGTTGCGAGTGATTTATAGGCCTTTATAATCTGATGTATAGAGCCGCAAGTGAAGGTTGGAACTGTTATTGTAAGTGCTATATACTCCCTCCATGCCATGGCAGAACATTACATATGTGTCACTCAGATGGCTTTGCTGTGCATTGTTCTGTGTGTGGCCAGATTTTAGTATTGATCTCTGCAAATAATAGGAAGAGAACAAAATATTGCCCTATGACTATTAATATCACAACAGTGTCAACTGGATACAAGTAATAGACTTCCACCCATTGTAGACTGACCACTGTCTAATTTTGCAGTCCCAATATGGATGTAAAAAAACTCATATTGATCAAAGTTTTCACCAATGATTCACCCAGTTTTCACACAAGGCTCGCCTAACATTCACCTAAGGTTAACACAACTTTCACATAAGGTTTGCCCAACTTTCATACAAAATTAACGCAACTTTCACCCAAGGTTGATACATTTTCTAATGGAATATAATTATACCGGCTGGTTTGCTAAAGGAGTTGAGAATATTGACTAAAATGTGAAGATTGACTACACTCAAATCATGTAAAAAAGCAAATGCCTGTTTATTTCAACTGCACATAAATGAATAATAGAAGTGAATGTTCACTTTTTTTTTTTCATTGGGAGGCCATTCTTAACCCCTTTAGTAAATCAGCCTCACTGTGTGAATCGTGAGTAAAAACATTGATAAACAGACCCCTTAGTAGTTTTCTTGCATGTAAATATTAAAGTTACTCTGCTAAAATGTGATTGTAGAGGATGTATATATCCGATCCTAAGAAATATAATAATTCAGGCACACATATGACACAACTTACATTTATAGTAAACACAGAGCTTAATACTGCATGCTTCCAGAACCAGATCATTTTAGGAAGTCAGACTTTGTCACATGTAGGATGCTCATTGAACAAAGAATTAATACTAGTGGTATTGGTAATGATTATGATGATAACAATAATCATCATCATCATCATTATAGTAGTTCTACTACCACTATACAAAATTGCTACTACTACTACTTTAATAATAATTGTAATAGTTATATAATCGTAGTATAACTTCTGCTAATAATAATATAGTTGTTAGTAGTAGTACTACTAGCAGTAGTGGTAGTTTTACTATTATGAGTAGTAGCAATCGTAGAACTATGCTTAATTATTAATCGTATTATTATTGTTTGTCATTATTGTTGTTGTTAATATAGTAGTAGTACTATTGATTATATTATTATTAGTAATAGTAGTTTTACCTTGCTTACGTTGGTATTATTATTGTTTATTATTTGTGTTGTTGTTATTATTTTCATTATTAGTAGTAGTATTACTATATTATTATTATTGTTAGTAGTAGTAGTATTACTATATAGTTAGTAGTAGTAGTATTACTATATAGTTAGTAGTAGTAGTAGTAGTATTACTATATTATTATTATTGTTGTTGTTGTTGTTGTTAGTAGTAGTAGTAGCATTTCCTTGCTTATATTGGTATTATTGTTTATTGTAATTGTTGTTGTTATTATTATTTTATTAGTACCAGCAGTAGTATTATTACTAGATTATTGTTATTATTATTAGTAGTAGTACTAGTAGATAAGTTCTAGCAGTAGTGGTAACACATTGCTTATATTAGTATTTTTATTATTATTGTTGTCATAATTATTATTATTATTAGTACCAGCAGTAGTAGTATTACTATATTATTGTTATTATTAGTAGTAGTAGTACTAGTGAAGAAGTACTAGCAGTAGTGGTATCACCTTGCTTATATAAGTATTTTTATTGTTTATTATTATATTAGTACCAGCAGTAGTATTATTACTAGATTATTGTTATTATTATTAGTAGTAGTACTAGTAGATAACTTCTAGCAGTAGTGGTAACACATTGCTTATATTAGTATTTTTATTGTTTTTTTATTATTATTGTTGTCATAATTATTATTATTATTATTATTATTAGTACCAGCAGTAGTAGTATTACTATATTATTGTTATTATTATTAGTAGTAGTACTAGTGAAGAAGTACTAGCAGTAGTGGTATCACCTTGCTTATATTAGTATTTTTTATTGTTTATTATTATTGTTGTTGTCATTATTATTATTATTATTATTATTAGTAGTACCAGCAGTAGTAGTATTACTAGATTATTGTTATTATTAGTAGTAGTACTATATTATTGTTATTATTGTTATTATTAGTAGTAGTACCAGTGGAGAAGTACTAGCAGTAGTGGTATCACCTTGCTTATATTAGTATTTTTATTGTTTATTATTATATTAGTACCAGCAGTAGTATTATTACTAGATTATTGTTATTATTATTAGTAGTAGTACTAGTAGATAACTTCTAGCAGTAGTGGTAACACATTGCTTATATTAGTATTTTTATTGTTTTTTTATTATTATTGTTGTCATAATTATTATTATTATTATTATTATTAGTACCAGCAGTAGTAGTATTACTATATTATTGTTATTATTATTAGTAGTAGTACTAGTGAAGAAGTACTAGCAGTAGTGGTATCACCTTGCTTATATTAGTATTTTTTATTGTTTATTATTATTGTTGTTGTCATTATTATTATTATTATTATTATTAGTAGTACCAGCAGTAGTAGTATTACTAGATTATTGTTATTATTAGTAGTAGTACTATATTATTGTTATTATTGTTATTATTAGTAGTAGTACCAGTGGAGAAGTACTAGCAGTAGTGGTATCACCTTGCTTATATTAGTATTTTTATTGTTATTGTCATTATTATAATCATTAGCAGTGTGAGTAGTAGTACTATGATTATATCATTATTAGTACTAGTATGATTATATTATTATTATAATGACATTATTCATGATTGATGTTGTGACCTTCTTGTTGTGATAAGCGCTTTTACAGGCAGAATACACAAGCCCAGCCAGGACTCCATTGCCCCCCCTGGATGATATTCAGCAGCAGACATAAAATACTCACAGTACAGTCAGCCAGCCTGCCTCCAGATCAGCATACAGATTGCTCCCAGCCTCTGATTGGCTCCCCGCAGACCTCGCTTAGAACAGGGACAAGACAGGACTGGGCGTGGTTAGCGGCGGCTGAACCAATCAGGTTGCGAAAGCGGCAGGAAGCGCACTCTCTGCACGAGGGCGCCGCCCACTGCCAATAGAAAGGCATGGAGGTTTGGTGTGGGGCTGGGTAGATGTCAGTGAGCGGACAGTGCCTAGTGGGGCCATTTATATTCAGCCTGAGTGGAGAAGCGGGCAGACCTCTGGGTGGATTTTCTGATCAGTGTGGACAGGACTATAGGAGAAGGGGAGCAGAGAGGAGCCATGCAGTACCAGCACTCCAGCTCCTCTGCCATGGGGCTCAGTGTGCCCTTCTATGCACCCACCCCTCTGCAGGCAGTGCACCCCACACCCTTCTACATCGATGACATCCTTGGGAGGAATGCAGCTTCTAATGGGACATCTGCCATGACAGCGCCCACCATGCCATCTCCTAATTCATCCTTCACCAGCCTGGTGGCCACCTACAGGACTCCCATCTACGAACCTACCCCCATCCACCCTGCCTTCACCCACCATGCAGCCCTGGCCGCTTCCTATGGCAGCAGCACCTTCCAGAGCCCCCTCTACCCTTTCCACAGACCCATGGGGGAGTATGCCCATGCCCTCATCAGACATGACTCTCTGGGTAAGTTCCATGTTACTTGTATGATCTGTGTGTGTATGGGGGGGGGGGTCTTATGGTCTTATGATCAGATTGCAAGCCATCACAGGCCAGCCATAAATGATCAATTTATTTTCCGATCCGATAGGAATAATCGATCTATAGTCCCCAACCCAATCCATCGATATGCCACACTTGGGGAAGCCGATTGATATTAATAGTTGGAAGATACAATCTTAGATGATCATTAAATCTCTGCAATCTCATAATCTGATCGATCAAATTCATAACCAAAGCTGCCGATTTGATTTGTTTTTGGCTGAGCGACTCAGTTTGATCGAATCCGATCTAAATCGATTAGAAGGGAAGTACGTTTGCCAATTGGATCGTTTTGACTGGTTCACACATGGATTAGATAATTATGGAATCAAAGTGTGTATGATACAATTATAATATACTATCTGATTGCATAATTCCTTTCGATCTACCATCAGCTGTGCAGTGCCTGATTGGATACAATTGAAATGGATTGCTTAGCTTTGGTGATTGTACAATCCGATTGTGTAATGTATGCCCATGGTGTCCCCATAAGGACCAGGGTGTCCTCGGGTACAGTGTATTGAGGTGTTTCTTGTAAGTAGCTTCCACTGTACTACTATAGATCCCTTGGAGGAATTGAAATCTGCCTCTGTGGCTGTTTTGATTTGTACTCAGATCTTTCAGAGAGTAACCACAAAGAGCTTCTCATCACTGAGGAGGAACACGAGCAGCTTTATTTCATACAACCGAGCTGATCTAATCTGCACTTTGATGATGACAAACAAATCGGAACTACAAAAAAAAATGTAACAACCCAAATCTGATACATTAAAAGTAGGTCATGTTCTCTGTGTGCACCCTGCTGCGACAGCATCCGACACCATGCATCTGCTGTGCGATCACTGTGGATTGCATGTGTATTGCTGCTGTGTGTGTGTGTGGAAGAGTCGGGCCTACTTCATTCATAGACATTTAATATACGATTTAATAGGTTGATGCAGAGTCCAGTCACAATTAAAAAGAAGATGCCACTGATCTCTGCAATGTGGTGTCATAGGTGTCTGGACTGCACTTTGCACTGCACTGCAATGGGGTGTCATAAGTGTTTGCACTGCACTCCAATGGGGTTTTATAGGTGTCTGCACTTTGCACTGCAATGGGGTGTTATAGGTGTCTGCACTTTACACTGCACTGCAATGGGGTGGTATAGATGTCTGCACTTTGCACTGCACTGCAATGGGGTGTCATAAGTGTTTGCACTGCAATGGGGTGTCATAGGTGTCTGCACTTTGCACTGCACTGCAATGGGGTGTCATAAGTGTCTGCACTTTGCACTGCACTGCAATGGGGTGTCATAGGTGTCTGCACTTTGCACGGCACTGCAATGGGGTGTCATAGGTGTCTGCACTTTGCACTGCACTGCAATGGGGTGTCATAGGTGTCTGCACTTTGCACTGCAATGGGGTGTCATAGGTGTCTCCACTTTGCACTGCACTGCAATGGGGTGTCATAAGTGTCTGCACTTTGCACTGCAATGGGGTGTCATAGGTGTCTCCACTTTGCACTGCACTGCAATGGGGTGTCATAAGTGTCTGCACTTTGAACTGCAATGGGGTGTCATAGGTGTCTCCACTTTGCACTGCAATGGGGTGTCATAAGTGTCTGCACTTTGCACTGCACTGTAATGGGGTGTCATAGGTGTCTGCACTTTGCACTGCACTGCAAAGGGGTGTCATAAGTGTTGGCACTGCACTGCATTGGGGTGTCATAGGTGTCTCCACTTTACACTGCACTGCAATGGGGTGCTATAGATGTTTTCACTTTGCACTATTTTTGTTTTTAAATAGTTATAGTAGCTATTGGAGATTATTTTATTGACTCCCAAATTAGTAGAAAATGTTCAATTAGCTTAGTAATTTACAGATATGTTCACTTAGGATACTTAATAATACAAAAAAAAAAAAAAAAAATAGGGTAAAAAATCGACTTATCCTTGTACACGATTGGATGATTGGAACCCCATCCCATTCAAGACCATTTTCTGTTTCTTTAGTACATCAACCTCTTCAATGTGTAAAACAGTTTTCAGGAATCTTTGCTTTAAATCCACCTCTCCTGAAGGCACCCACCCTGGAATAGACACATATTCTGCATTTTATTTGTTTAAAGTAAAACATAATATGGACAGGTTTGTGTCAAAATCAGTCTTCCTTTCTTTCTTTCTTTCCTTCTTTCTTTCTTTCTTTTCTTCTTTCTTTCTTTCTTTCTTTTCTTCTTTCTTTCTTTCTTTTTATTTCTTTCTTTTTTTCTTTACACTTTACATCATGGATATATATATATATATATATACTCAGTATAAAGAGAAAGAGATAGATTATCTATAATTTCTCTATGACATGTATATAAAATACAAGAGACATATATATATATATATATATATATATATATATATATATATATATATATATATATATATATATATATATATTACATATGGTATAAATTTAAACAACAACAATACACAGTGGGATGAGTACAGGATATTTGCTTTGTGAAATACATGTCCAGTCTGCAAAGTCAATGTTAGTAAATAAGGCGAGCCTGTGTTCACTCCATCAACAATGCTGTTTTTTGAAGGATCTCTCGCACATGATTGGGTATCTACTGTGAACACATGGATATTTTATTTACCAGCATTCGCTTTACAAAGTTAACAACCTCTTCCACTCCTTTAGTACATCATTCTCCCTTCCTGTACTGTTTAGACAGGTGCTCTTTAAGCTCCTAGAATACATGACTTTTGGGTCTGCTGGTGAGAGATGAAACCAGAGCAGCTCGGTTTCCAGGGACAGTCATCAGAGGCATAGCATGTCCCTGGAAGTATAGAAGGATGTCTATAGGTGATATATATGTGATGGGCCAGGTTTTCAGGGTTTCAAGGGGCAGTTATCAGAGGCATAGAATGTCCCTGGAAGTAGGAGGATGTCTATAGGTGATATATATGTGTGATGGGCCAGGTTTTCAGGGTTTCCAGGGACAGTCATCTGAGGCATAGACTGTCCCTGGAAGTAGGAAGGTTGTCTATAGGTGATATATATGTGATGGGCCAGGTTTTCAGTGTTTCAAGGGGCAGTTATCAGAGGCATAGAATGTCCCTGGAAGTAGGAGGGTTGTCTATAGGTGATATATATGTGTGATGGGCCAGGTTTTCAGGGTTTTCAGAGGCAGTCATCAGAGGCATAGCATGTCCCTGGAAGTAGGAGGGTTGTCTATAGGTGATATATGTGTGTGATGGGCCAGTTTTCAGGGTTTACAGGGGCAGTCATCAGAGGCAAAGCATGTCCCTGGAAGTAGGAGGGTTGTTTATGTGATATATGTGTGTGATGGGCCAGGTTTTCAGGTTTTCAGGGGCAGTCATCAGAGGCATAGAATGTCCCTGGAAGTAGGAGGGTTGTCTATAGGTGATATATGTGTGTGATGGGCCAGGTTTTCAGGGTTTCCAGGGGCATAGCATGTCCCTGGAAGTAGGAAGGTTTCTATAGGTCATATATGTGTATAATGGGTCAGGGTTGCAGGGATGCTGAGCTGTGTCTGGTTCCTGTGGCTGGTCCCTAGGGGTGAAGCTGAACAAGCAATGCCTTGGCTATTAGTCGGGACTGGTCGCAGAGGTGCAGACTGACCCCTTTCCGTTCATACAGGAAACCTTGAGCTCTTGATAGGAGTAAATCTGGCCTCAGAAGCTGTTAAGTGTTTTCCTGGCTGCCTCTTCCTCGGAATTCGTGCACACTGTTGATTATTTTATCGACATCCTCAATACAGACAAATTCAGGAAACACTCGGCTTCTGATAGCCAGGATCCGTTTTTCTGATATTGTTCATTTCCTCTGTGTGGGATGAGACGATGCAGTGGCTAAAATAACCAGTTGCTTCCTATTTTTCTAAGGGCTGTGTTTTTTTACACAGTTCCAACTGACGCAAGCAGAGCCTTTCACAAGACAGCTGAACCGCAATGGTCAGGCCAGGGGTTAGTCTGCTGCAACTGTGTACAAAGGACTGCCAACTGCAGTAACCCATAGCAACCAAACCACCATGACTCCTTCTACACATACATGGGTATATGGGCACAGAGAGCAGATCTATGCAAAATGTGCCATGTACACATAGTTCTTCTTGCCCCTAGTAAACATCTGGAATCCTACTTTAATTGTTAGGCGTGAACAGCAAAATGTTCCTGGTTGCCCCTAGTAAACATCCAGACTCCTACTTTGATTAAGGCTTGAACGGCAGAATATTCTTGGTTGCCCCCAGTAAACATATAGAAGCATACTTTAATTTTTAGGTTTGAACTGCAGACTATTCGTGGTTGCCCCTAGTAAATATCTAAAATCCTACTTTAATTTTTAGACTTGAACTGCAGAATATTCCTTGTTGCCCCCAGTAAATATCTAAGATGCTTCTTCAGAGTTGAACTGCAGGATATTCATTGTCGCCCCTAGTAAATATCTAGAATCCTTCTTTAATTTTTAGACTTGAACTGCGGAATATTCCTCGTTGCCCCTACTAAATATCTAGAATTCTACTTTATTTTCTTGTCTTGAACTGCAAACTACTCCTGATTCCCCCTAGTAAACATCTAGAATCCTACCTTAATTTATAGACTTGAACTGCAGAATATTCCTTGTTGCCCCTAGTAAACATCCAGAATCTTATTTTAATGAACTTTAGAATATTCCTGGTTGCCCCCAGTAAATATCTAAAATCCTATTTACATTTTTACACTGGAACTGCAGAATATTCCTGGTTGCCCCCAATAAATATCTAAAATATTATTTAATTTTTTAGACTTGAACTGCAGAATATTCCTGGTTGCCCCCAGTAAACATCTAGAATCCTATTTTATTGAACTTCAGAATATTCCTTGTTGCCCCCAGTAAACCTCTAGAATCCTATTTTAATGAACTGCAGAATATTCCTTGTTGCCCCCAGTAAACATCTAGAATTCTATTTGAATGAACTTTAGAATATTCCTGGTTGCCCCAAGTAAACATCTAGAATTCTATTTTAATGAACTTTAGAATATTCCTGGTTGCCCCCAGTAAACATCTAGAATTCTATTTTAATGAACTTTAGAATATTCCTTGTTGCCCCCAGTAAACATCCAGAATCTTATTGTAATGAACTGCAGAATATTCTTTGTTGCCCCTAGTAAATATCTAAAAAAAATCATATTTTAATGAACTGCGGAATATTCCTTGTTGCCAGTAAACATCTAGAATTCTATTTTAATGAACTTTAGAATATTCCTGGTTGCCCCTAATAAATATCTAAAATCCTATTTAACTTTGTACACTGGAACTGCAGAATATTCCTGGTTACCCCTAGTAAATATCTAAAATACTATTATAATTTTTAGACTTGAACTGCAGAATATTCCTTGTTGCCCCCAGTAAACATCTAGAATCCTATTATAATTTTTAGACTTCAAATGCAGAATATTCCTTGTTGCCCCCAGTAAACATCTAGAATCCTATTTTAATGAACTTCAGAATATTCCTTGTTGCCCCCAGTAAACATCTAGAATCATATTTTAATGAACTTTAGAATATTCCTTGTTGCCCCCAGTAAATATCTAAAATCCTATTTTCATTTTTAGACTTCAAATGCAGAATATTCCTTGTTGCCCCCAGTAAAACTGTAATTTTTAGGCTTGAATTGAAGAATATTTTTTTTTCTTGACCCTAGCAACAATGCTGACTCCTACTTTAACTTTTGCAACTGAACTGCAAAATGTTTTCCTTACATTTTCATACATGAGCTGCATAATATTTATTGTTGAGACCAGCAAACACCTAGACTCCTACTCTAATTTTTAGAACTGAAGTGCAGAATAGGGACTATCCAGGGTCTACCTTTCATTTTGTATTTTCATAATGCAGAAATAGCGGTTAGAAGCCTGCTGGTTGATAGAGTCATTAAGGGCCAGTTCACACCACACAGTGCAGTGCTTTTTTTTCTGTAGCATGGAAAGTAGGTTATATGGGTTTCAATGGGCATAGTTCACACTAGCGCATGCGTTCTGGTGCTTTTCAGTCCCAGAAAAAAAAAAAAAAAAACGCTGCTTTTTTTTCTGCACAGAATAAATCATAAAAAAAGCACCTGGGCCCAGTACAGTAAAAAAAAAAAACAGGGAAAAAAAAACAGGGAAAAAAAAAAGCATCTGGAATGAATCCAGAAATGCATAAAAAATGCCTAAAGGAGCGGATCTGGGGGATTTTTGTGTGTGATGTGAACTGGCCCTAAGCTCACAAGGTGCTATTTTAGCCATCTGACTATAATTTTAAAATTTCATTGGACTCAACTGTATTTTTAAAAAAAAAAAAAGTATTTTATCCTGGTGTGTTACCTTTGTGGAGTTTTACCTACAGCGGTCTCAGCATAGTCACACCTCTGGATTCTGAGAAACGTGGGAAATTGTTGGGCAAGTCTTGCTGTTCTTGCTAATGATTTCATGAATTCCTGCATCCTTATAATTGCACTATAGCAGCCACCTCCAATCTTGGGGTCTGCGCCAAAGATTTTCAGCAAGATTGTAAAACATATTTGACTTTTACTCTTTTAGATCTAAAATAAATATCATTTATTTATTATTTATTGTAACAAGATTGGTGGTTATGCATGTGTATCATAGAAGTGGATTTACCAAAGGAGTAGGGAATTGGACGTTCACATGGCAAAACCAACCATCCATTAACTTAAATAGGGTGAAGCTATGTTTACTTTGACAACCCCATCATGTATGTGTAAGTAAGGACACATTTCAGAAACATATTTTTGCTTGCACCCCTTTGGACAATTAAAGTGAACACATCACCAAATTTTTTATTTTGAAAAGTTAACATATTTTTTTTTTTGTAATGATATTCTCTATTGCATTGGTAAATCGCCCCTATTTATTTCATGTTTGTAATAGCTGTAGCACCATGTAATAAATTGCACTCATGCTTGCATGCATTTTTTTATTTATTTATTTTATTTATTTTATTTATTTATTTATTTATTTATTTATTTATTTATTTATTTATTTATTTTTATTTCTTAACTAATCAGTAAGCATACATACATAAAAGAGCTGCAGATATTCTTAAATCTGCAAATAGATACAGTACCTGCACAGAATATGAAACTTCTGTCAAGTATACAGTATTACTTTCAGATTCTTGTTCTGTTAACTGCCATTCCAGGCTAAAATAGGTTATTATTACAAGTGACAGTTGACAACATTCTCTCCAGTAACTGATCAGGAAGTCATCTGTGTTTTGGAAATCGTCACTCCCCACTGTAGTAGTTTCTGATTCAGGTCTGAAAAGTCATATATGAATATTATCTACAAGCAGTATATTAACCCTAAAATCTTAGAGGCTCTATAGACAGAAATTATATGAAGGTGATTTTTACAGCTACAGCGTTTATACTATGTTGACCCATGGTATTTTGGTTATATTCTATGTCTATGTTATGTTATGTCTATGTCTATGTTTGGTTATATTCTATGACTATGTATTTTGGTTATATTCTATAATGAGGAAGACAACACTGCTGGTAGATCACAAGGAAACTGACTGGTCATTGTCTGCCATAGTCCTCCCAAGAACCTGATTGTATTATGCGGTCTCAGTCTTGGCAATCGATGCCTTTTCTGACTATATTCAATTCCTAACAAGCCTAAAACAAGTTTTAAAGCTGTATGACAATCTGAAATAGAGATCAGGAAATACAGTCACGGAAGTGTGGACATCCTCTCACTTGTTACAATCTAACAGATCAGGCAATAGAACTACAAGCACCAGCATGCCTTGTCAGGTCCATGAGGCTTAAAAGGCTCCATGCACACTGGACTTTAAAAAACAAATCGCCAGTTTGGCAAAAATAAATAAATGCCCCTATAGAGTTTTTTTTTTTTTTAAATACACAGATGAGTTGAGTTTAGCGTTTATTTCTGACAGAAAGCTCCAATCAAAAAATGCAAAATGCTCAAAATATGCCTCTAATGTGTATGGACACATAAGATAACATTGAGCAGCTTCTACAGCAAAACACACAACTATATAGTAGCCATCATGTCTTCATAGCACCTTTGCGGTCATAATAATCTTGCAGCAGCTAACTGATATGTGGCATGCTGGTAAATGTAGTTGACCTGGAGTTGAATGAGATGCAACTCATACAATTAAATAATACAGTGAGATAGGAGCAGCTCCTCTAACACAAAATAACTTTATAAATTGGTTTAGATTATTCTTTTACAGAAATTATAGATAAATATGTAAACGTCTAATAGAAGATATTACAAAGTGATATTGTGTGTGTGATCGCTAATTCTCCCCAAACATCCAATAGAACAAAAAAAAACGATGCCAATAAACGCAAACAAACATCTCATGCCTATCAGAGAGATCCGTCTCCATTGAACCTATGGAATTAATTATAGGAGTTATATGAATGTTAGTCTAGAATGAAAATTTCTTCTTTACTCGTGAATGGTTTGTTTGTTTTCTGTTAAAAAAAAAAGAAAAAAGGAACCAACTTTTTCAATTGATCTTTATAAATCCACTAGAATTAAAAAAAACTTGCTGGACCCAAAGTACTTCCATCGGAGGATGATGAAGACATTGTAGAGGATATTTAATAAATATGTGACTTATTGCTATATATCTATATCTATCTACCTAGATATATATATATATATATATATATATATATATATATATATATATATATATATAGACATATATATATAGACATATATATATAGACATATATATATAGACATATATATATAGACAGATATATATAGATCTATATATATATATATATATATATATATATATATATATATATATATATATATATATATATATATATAAATAGATACATATATATATCTATATATATATATATATATCTATCTATATATATATATATCTATCTATATATAGATATAGATATATATACATCTATATATATATATATATATATATATATATATATATATATATATATATATATATATATATAAATAGATATATTTATCTATAGCTATATATATATATATATATATATATATATTTATATATATATATAGATAGATAGATAGATCTAGATATATATAGATCTATATATATATATCTATATAGATATAGATATATATAGATATCTATATATATCTATATATCTATCTATCTATCTATCTATCTATCTATCTATCTATCTATCTATCTATCTATCTATCTATCTATCTATCTATCTATCTATCTAGATATATTGTTTTACTTTTTTCTCCCACTCTTCACTTTGCTGGGTGAACAATCTCTATCCCTTTAGTAAATCAACCCCAGTGTACAGACTTATGTACAAACCTCTAGTCATTGCTGGAGCGATATACACGTACTGTGCACACAGCCACCTATGCACATTGATATACCATAGACTTCTGATTTGTCAGGTATAAATTTACCTATTTCCTAATTAAAATCAATCCACAGCTGTAAGTAAATTGTATTTCCATAACTTAATTATCTACTTCAATATAAAACCACAAATTTACTACAAAAGTTCTGTTTTGTGTATTTATCTCTTGTGTGCCTATTATTGCCATCGCCCTTTCTATGTGTCCCCACCTTTTCCAAGCAATTTCTTATTTCTATAAATAATGAATAAAATATCGAGTTCAATATCGATTACTTATTTGGAACTGATGTAAACGGTGTTTTTTTTTTTTCTCAACAATTTCTGATGGCAAAACAACCCCTGAAACTAAAATGTTACCATCATCAAAGGCTCTCAAGATGAGCTCACTGATTGATCAAAACCACTCAATACGACTTTCAGAACATTACAAAATGTATCATTATCAGTAATCTTAGCCAAGGTTTAGTTGAAAGGCTGTTTTTTTTTTTAACTGGCAGTAAATTTACCTTGTAGCTTTAGTTTACAGTATGTGTGTGTAGACAGGAATGTACCTGAACTTGCTGCACTGCTATCATATGTGGATAAGGTGTCTGATGTTCTAATATTGTTTGCAGGTAAACCTCTTTTGTGGAGCCCCTTCATCCAGAGACCCCTACACAAGAGAAAAGGTGGTCAGGTCCGGTTTTCTAATGACCAAACCATTGAGCTGGAGAAAAAGTTTGAGTCTCAGAAATACTTGTCACCACCAGAGAGGAAGAGGTTGGCCAAGATGCTGCAGCTCAGTGAGAGACAGGTAAATGAAAGGGCCCAGCTGAAATCCAAATCACAATGTTATTGCTGCAGGAAAGCCCCCTATACCCTTCTGCCTCAAGATGATAGTAATGTGGATGCCTTAAAAATAATGCTTGCAGGCCATCTGCTCATGTATGTATAGCCA